>NC_092820.1:124999952-125017452 GCF_023375885.2 Dermacentor andersoni
CTTCTCTGACCGGTTTTAAACACGCCTCACGTCAGGAACAATTAGCGCCATTGAAAACTTGAGGCAAAAAAAGAAAAGTGGGACTCCTAATCCTCCTCCTCCGCTCCACACTCTCCATTAACCCGAATTGCCGACCGGACGATAATCCGGGCCTCAGCCATACTGGGACGCGTCGCCTATGCCTGACCAACTCGGGCCAAACTGACAATCCCGTACACAACTGAATACAATGATATCCCACCGGTGCGCATGGTCCAAGTCGTTGGCAACAACCGGGAAGTCTGCCTTCGACACCTTCGCAATCGCGGAAGTGTCAATGAGACCTGAAACCCACTGCTCACCTACCCAGTGGTACCCGATGCCTCGAGTCAAAGGAACACCACTGCGGTGATATTACGGAAGTTTAAAGCTCTATACATATGTACTGGTACGAATTCATATGTATTCCCATTTTTCATCGCAAAAGATACATATAAACGAATCATTAAGTACACGTGGACGCGCATGGACACGTAGACCGATGCAAGCAAATACGGCTGTAGGGAACAAGCATCTCTGGTTTTCTGACTCAACGCATGGTATGGTCTGCTTGGGGGAGCATTGAAGCACCAACACAGATGCAGTGTAGGTCAAGTGTTCTGTCGTATTTAAGAGCCTGAATATTTCTGTATGAATGGCGACAATCGTCTTAGTTCTAGACACATCCATTAGACGAATATGTCGTATGTTGTCAATCCAACGTGGGCAGATCGATTTAGCAAGCTGGCACCGCCCCGCTTTACCCCTTGTAAATGCTAACGCTGACAGTAATTCAAGCAGTCGCTGACCTGAAAACAGTTTTAACATTCCTGTTGGTCACAGCATATGCTACCGCGCATTGACTGTAATACTGTATGACTTCGCCACGGCTGCTTGCAACGTATTTACGTACAATCAGCTTCAGTTGAAACGCAAACTAAACATAACTGACCAGCATGCCCATGCCGAGTAATACTACATGCCACTGGGACGTGCAGTCGCTGTGTCGGCTGGGACTCCGCATTGAATAACTTGAAATATACGTGTTGTAGAGTCTCAATAAAGTCGGTGTTACAGATGAAGAGGAATCTGAAAACGCCACAAACGCATTTAAATATCACTCGAATTGTTCGCGTTTGAACGGGTGTTTATCTTGCTTCCGTTGGGTTCAGGTAAACTAAGAACTGGTGATGGTCTTTTTAACAAGATCATAAAAAAACGTGCACTCGGACTTGTTAACCTGGCGTTATATCTGTGATTAAACTCGGTGCATGATAAGCCTAGGCACCGCAGTATTTGCATACAGTAGTTTTGTACACATCTCACTCAACTCATCATTATTTCCTGTTAAACCTTATGCATTGCCTTTGTCCACGCGAGAGAGAGGTAACAATTAGAAGCCATGTGACCATCCGCGTATCGCCAGCTACCGCTGCTAGCTCGGTAACTCGTGGACACGCCACCTCACGTAGCTGACCACTTTTCTTTAGATTTGCGTCACTTTTCCGAGTTTGGTGGCGAGTGAACAAGGCTTACGGGTGGAAGCCCAAACGTTTAAGAATTTTTAGGCAACCCCATTTTGGTCGGCGTTCTTGTTTTCTTCCTACTACACCGTTACTTCCCGACCAGACGAGATTTCGTGAAACCCTTGATTTCCTTTGGCAGGTAACTTGTATAGGTAGATAACGTACATTTGTTGTATCAACAGTATTCGGGCACAATTTGTTGTTTCACTATCCATTTCTGTAGAAAACAGAGCCGCCCACCGGCTCATCGGTAGAAGTAGTACGCACGGGGCTACATATGTGCCGAATTGTTGTGTCAATGTTGTCCTATATGTGAGCTATACAATGTCCCGGAAGGGATCCCGAAGGAAAAAAAAAACTTCGTTAGAAAATAGAAAAAAAAAGCAAGAAACGGGCAACACTCACGCTTGAAGGCTGCTCAACGATGGAGGCGGTGCCAATATAGGCGTTGCCAGCGTGCGGCACGATCTCTCCCGTCAGGATCCGAAACGTCGTGGTCTTTCCCGCCCCGTTGACGCCGAGGAGACCGAAACACTCGCCCGAGCGCACGGTGAAGCACAGCCCCTGCGCGTCGTGAGTGAGCGCCGAAACACGACGATAAATGCCCAAACGCTCGTCAGTACCCGATTTCGTAAGCGACATACTCTGCCTGCAAAGCAGCATTAAGTTTGGTACAAAAAATTAATACGGGGAACGCTCATGTCTGCGAGAGGGGGCAAGTTTAACGGTATACCCATCACACCTGGCGCAACCAGCGTGGGTGCGATGAGTACACAACACGCATCTCCAAAAATGTTGTCCTTTTGGCTTCAAACGGCTCTGTGACTTCGCAAAACAGGGTCACCTTCAGCAACATATTGTGCTCTGAATTCACCAATTCGCGATGACTATACACGTATGGGCTCCATAAGTTCATTCACCACGTAAGTATACACCGGTGCAAATAAGTGGTGGGGATGGCAGGATAGAAGCCGCATAACGGCAGCTTGACTGGTTTCCGCCTCTACGTGAAAACCAGTGCCTTGTTGCTCAGATTTGCTTAGAAGATGACGAGTGCTTGAAAATGCAGACAATCACTTATAGACTGCGGCACAAGAGAGCTTGAAGCCACAAACACGAGAGTTGGACGAATAAATGTCCTAACCATGGGTGTGTGTTCTGGCCAGCATTGGAGACAGTGTACGTTGACAACCGAGGATGCAGCTTCGAACCCAAATAACTAAACGCTCCCGGAAGTAGACTCTGCAACGTGGCGCCGCCTCGCGCCTATCGCTGTATTTTAACACTTTGCATGTGCGAACCTATTGAAAAACATAACGTAGCTAGCACTAAGCGCGTAAGAAACGGTGGCTACGTTTCCTGTACGCAGGCGACCTTCCCGTTAACTTTCGGAGCCTTCTGCTCAGCCGCCATGTTGTTTGGGCAACAAAGTAGATCGCATTGTTTTAGAGACCTTTTCTCCATGGGCGCTGCCACATCGCGTAGGCAATGGCGCCATCTATGGGCTGCAGTCGGCATGCTGGCTTGGGCGAGCATGACCTCCGAGATCGCGCTCGCTGCCACGTTTTGCTTTGGCCGTCCCATTCGGCGCGCACGCCCAGCTGCCGCGAGGTGGCGTCGTTAGCCGAGGGCATTTACAATCCTGTAAAGTGCGCCTAATCATACATCTAAAGCAGAATAGATTGGTCTTATTATACATCACTAGCAAAATGTAGCGCTATTCGTGAGCACGACAGTTGCACAACCCCCGCAAACAATTTCTCTTAAGCTGTAATTTCGCGTACCAACTTTGTGTACTTTAGATGCTCTAACAGATGCACTTTACAGAACTGCGATATCGCCTCTTAAGCCCGGTTTACAGATTTGCCCACTCTCTATTTCAGTTTTTTTTTTTTTGTCTTTAGATTGCCAATTTCCGGCAGTTCTTGTAGAACATTCCAAGCTCCGAAATCAAAAAGCTGCTTCCCACAGTTAGATGTATCTGTTAAATGCAGCACATTTCATTCAGTTTGGCTCTGTCATTGTCTGTCATTTCTTCGTTTCAAGAGCGTTCGAATGGAAACGTAGGAATCGACGGTGGGGTAAGGCTTCCTTTAAACTCAGAGTCCATTTCAGGGGTCAATACCCCGGTCGCTTTCCAAAGCATTAATAAGGTTTATCGCCACCACCACCAAAGCAGCAAATTAAATTCTATTTGTATCGACTCTGCATCTCCAGGACGAAAGGACGCTGTAGGTACTTGCCCGAAGCACTACGTTGCTCTCAAAGTAGCCGTACGACTTGTGCAGACGACGAACGACCATCACGGGCCACGAGGTTCCTGGCGTGACTGGCAGTTTTCCCGACACGACGCCCTCAACCACATTGTTCTCCTCCTGCACGTCGCTGTCTATCAAACCGTGACCCTGCCAGGAGAAAAAAAGAAGAGAAAACGTCAAACAATCTAAACCGCAAGAATCAAAAGTTGCGTACGGTTATCGGTAGCTGACACTAAACCGTAGGTCGGTAAACGAGCGGATACTCTCGCGTACTTACCGTTATTTTTGTGCTTTGTGTACTCGCTAGTACTACATGCGCACTCACACTCGGCGGCACTCACCCACGTTTCCGCTCACGCTCACCAACATTCACTCGCGTTCACATTCGCTTCCAATAACATCACCTACCGGCACAAACTAACGCACGATCATACATGCGTCCACTCCCCCCTCGTATACACTCACCCACATACATGCTGTCGTCCGATCACACTCGCTGACTGTCAGTGACGTTCATACGTCATCTCGAAAACATCACTGACTTGTGTTCGTGCGCACGTTAAACGGTACTCAAAGCCATTCATCTCACCGATGTGAGATGAACATGTGGTGCGAACATGCGATATGGATAAGATCGTGGTTTTAGCAAGTAAAACCATAAAGGTTTGGTAAGGCTCAGTAACAAAGAGAGAATCAAAAGCATTAGGAGAGAGGATTGCGCCACGCGATTTGTGCCCAATGCATCCGTGCAACGCGTTATCGTCTAGTCAGGCGCGTGGTATCCTTTAGTGCTCCGGTTGTGCGGGCGCAACTAATACGGTAGATCAGCCGAACAAGGGCAGATCGATTAAACGCTACCGGAAACCAGACATTCCCGGCCAGCACGCTGTCTGTCGGAGGTTACGTGATCTTCCTGCAAGGCGCGCGGTGGGTTTTAGAGCTCCCACTGTGCGAGCACAACTAATAGGGAAGGTCAGCCGAACAAGGGCAAATCTATTAAAAGCTGTCGGGAACCAAACATTCCCGGTCAATACGCTGTCTCTCGGAAGTCACGTGATCGTCTCGTAAGGCGTGCGGTGGCGTTTAGCGCTCCAGCCGCGCGGGCAGAGCTGTTACGCCAGTGCAGCCGCACAAGTGTACATCGATAAAAAGTGCCGGGAAGCAAACATTCCCCTCCAATACCCTGCCTCTCAGAGGTCACGTGACCGCCTCATCAGGCGCGCGGTGCGATTTAGCGCTCCAGCTGTACGGGCAGAGCTATTACAGCAGAGCAGCCGAACAAATGCACATCGGCTAAAATCTGCCAGGAAGCAAACATTCCCAGCCAATACGCTGTGTCCCAGAGGCCACGTGATCGTCCCGTTAGGTGCGAGGTGGGATTTAGCGCTCTAGCTGTGCGGGCAGATCGATTTACGGCAGAGAAGCAGCACATGTGGAGATCAACTGAAAGCTGCCGGAAACCAAACATTCCCGTCCAATACGCAGTCTCCGAGGTCACGTGCTGCGCCCATACTGCGAGGGGAAGAAGCGAAGGGAATGGCTGCACGGAACAGTTCGCTTTCCAAGGCTGGCAGGATGACGTAATGCCGCTCTCTCGTAGTTTATTTCCTTCTTCGATGCCAGCGAGCCATGAGGGTCTACAAGACTATTTCCCACCATTCGACGCGCACGGGGGCCCAGAAGGAAAGCCGGCACGACGTCAAAGGAGGTTGGCTTGCCGAGGCTAGCAGCCCGACGTCACGGTCCCCTCCCATTTATTCCCCTTTCCTCTTAGGGCAAAACGGGAAGCTTCCGAGAGTGTCTCGTTTGTAAACAGCGAAATAGTCTACAATGTGTCTACACGACTTTTTTTTTATTTTTCACGTACATATAGTGCATCCTGCAGCTGTTTTGATGCCAGCGCGGCACAGCCAACTGAGGCATTTGGTCATTTTCTAACCGCATCTCTCAAAGGCAAATTTCGTGCGAAATTTGCCTCGAATACGTTAAATTATGGGGTCTTGCGTGCCATAACCATCGTATGATCATGAGGTACGCCGTAGTGGGGGACTACGGAATAATTTGGACCACCTAGGTCTCTCTAACGTGCACCTAAATCTAAGCGCGCGGGTGTCTTCGCATTTAGCCCCCATCGAAATGCGGCCGCCGTGGCCGGGATTCCATCCCGCGACCTCGTGCTTAGCAGCCCAAGACCACAGCCTCTAAGCAACCACGGCGGGTAGTTGCCTCGAATAAACCGACCGACCGACCGACCGACCGACCGACCGACCGACCGACCGAGCGAGCGAGCAAGCGAGCAAGCGAGCAAGCGAGCAAGCGAGCAAGCAAGCAAGCAAGCAAGCAAGCAAGCAAACAAGCAAGGGAGCAAGCAAGCAAGCAAGCAAGCAAGCAAGCAAGCAAGCAAGCAAGCCAGGGAGCAAGCAAGGGAGCAAGCAAGGGAGCAAGCAAGGGAGCAGGCATGCAAGAAAAGCAACAGGTCGCGACCTTCTTCCCTTCCGTCGCGGCTCGGTCTGCAGCATTGGCAACGGTGTACTGCGGTGCGGCCTGCGCCGCCTGGTACGCCTCGTTGTCGAGCGCCGTCAGCTCCCGCTCGAGTTGCTTCCTGATGAATTCGAACGCGAGCAGCAGGAAGAACACCGCGCCGCCCTGAAACGCGAGCGCGACGACCTCGTAGTACGCAGAGTAGGGGTGCTTGTCGAACGGGTGGATCAGGTAACTGGTCCGGTTGGCACTGTACATGTCTGCGAGAGAAGAAGACTCTCTTATCGCACACGCATACAGTGTGCGTCTATACTATACTCGTGCCAAAATTTAAATAATATATGTGTGTGCAGGTGCTACGTAGCTGGACGGAAGCAAGATGATTATGTTCGCTGTCAGTTGTAACAAGTGAGAGTATATTTTGTATTTCTCCTAATTGCATGATTAGTTCGTAATTATTCAACTGCTCGAACGCTACGTCCAGACCCAAAGGAGTAATGATAAAATTGTACGCCGTCCTGAAAATAATTCCCGATCAAGCTTCTTATCCCTCAGTACACTCTAAATTAAGAGCTTTGTTGTTTTTTCCAAGCTTGAAACAAAGCCCCAATAAATACGAAAGAGGAACCGATCCAACTGCGTATTGAACAAGTGAAAGCTGGATCGGAAATTTTTCAGGATGATGTACAATTTTGTCAATGATATTTTTGCTCTGAATATTTCGGCAGCTGATTAATGTTTGATAACTCATTATGTAATTGGGCCAAATGCGAAAAATAGTCTGAATTGCTCCAAGCGGCGGCAAACAATGTTACCTTGCTTTTTTTCACCCACATGGCACATGCACAGTTTAAAATTTTTGGCTCAAGTTACGCGCGAAACATGGCATACCTGAGCGGGAAATTCGTCACGCGGGAATCTGCCCGGCGCTTAAAGATTCGTAACTCTGCACCGAAGCTCATATCGCAATTTTGCAACGAACACCTGTTAGAGAAAGCAAAGCGGGTTTGCAAGAGGTGTCCTCGAAAATTAGTCGTATGCTTCAGAGGGGCACATAATACATCAAAGTGGTCTGCGTTAGATGTCTCAAAAGCGGCAGAAAACAATATGATGATGATGATGATGATGATGATGATGGTGATGATGATGACGATGATGATGTGAGTTTAGTGGCGCAATGGCCAGAAGTGGCCAAAGAGCGCCAATGCCGCGAACAAATCGCTCACCAGATTACACCTTTTCCCTCGCAAATGCAACAACACTCGTCAAATTCGACGCAGCTGACGCAGACAAAAAACGATTTTTGCCCGTTGCCGTGCACTTTATAGACGGTAGCCCTACCGAGCTGCAAAGATTTGTAACTACTTTTCCACGCGTCGTCGCATGTGGTACACCGAGCGGGGCGATGTCGATACTCACGCTCGCAGCACTGCCTGAGCGACAGCTTCGTCTCGGTGACCTTGATGTTGCACTGGCTCTCGAGCTCGGCTCCCCCGAGCTGGCAGACCGAGCTTTCGGCGGCCAGCTGCAGTACCTTGGTCATCGCGCGCGAGTAGGAGCAAGAGGGCAGCAGCCGCACGGCCTGACGCGCCGTGCCGATGACGAAAGACACGGCGGCGTTGTTCACTTCTTCCGCGTAGTGCTCCATGAACACCTCGCCCAGGCAGCCGACGGACGCTGGGCCCAGAGATGTGCGCGCGCGATCCAACGCAGCTCCACCGTTACAAGGCGGCGTTCAAGATGCACGCCCTAGCGACGCTTGCCTCCTAGACACAGTAACCGATCACCGAGGCTACCATGGTTCTCGAGAGATGGCATGCGGCTGAAGCGATTGCGGAGCCGGAAGCTCGTCCTTGCCACCCCGTCCGCCGAGTTTCATTTACTTGTCATAATTAGTTAGTTCACAGTTAACTTGTAAACGGTACAGAATTCCCGTTTGCTGACAATACATGGACATCTACGGAGGTGGTATGGCTACAGAAAAAGGCTGTATCTCTTTTTTTATCCTAACTATACCGAAACAAATTACATGACAATTAGCCGCTAAGACGACTATAAGATTACGCCGGGGTTTCAGTTACTTCTTGTGGTTATGTAGTTGACAGTGAAGTTATGTAAATATTGTGGAATTCCCGTCTGCTGTCAACACATGGGCAGCACACGGACAATACACGGACAGTCCCGTGTTTGTCCGCTGGAATAAAACTCTAGTCCTTCAGAGTTTCATTCAGCTAATTAACTAGGAAGTATGCTCAATCGCAAATTACCAACAAACGTGTTCTGTTTCGTGCACTCCTTCTGACTGCGCCCCGCTCAACGCATATCGTCCCTCGCGTCGAGGCTCGGTCTAACGGCCACCTGCCTCTAAACGGCGCTCCGTCGCAGCTGCGTCGACAGCACCTGCGTCTTTAGAGCGGCGTCGTAAAAGCCTTTCGGCGGTCGCTCTGTGCATGTATGACGTAGTGCGTGACGTAGTACGTGACGTAGTGCGCGACGTAGTGCGTGACGTAGTGCAGTCCCGATATTTCGGTGTATTTCGCATAAATGGCACATGCATAATTACATGTATAGTTACGTACGAACAAAACTCTATACCAACATAATTTACACCACCATAATAGCTTCGCTGGTCAACCACCTTCAAAAGGTGGAATGGCTTCCTAACTTTTTTTAAAAAAGGACAGCTGGGTGCTGGTGATTTGAAGCTCACATAAGATGAACGTGACGATGGCGAGCGTGGAACAGCCTTGTCCCGGGTTATCGAACAGGAACGACGCCAGGTAGATGCACGGAAGCGCCGCGTATCCGTGCAACAGGTTCAGCGAGAAGATAAGGCCTGTGACAAATAGATAAAGGTTATTGCAGCGAAGACTTTCAAATGTTTTTAAAAATTACTCGTGGTAGATAGCACAATTCTAGTCAATGAATTGGTCTGCTCGAAGTGGCGGACATTACTCGCGCCAGAAGTTGAAATGCATAATCGACTAATTACCGACATTGTCTACATAAAATTTTAACTAATTACCTCATGGCACATAATGCAATTTACAAATCCTAGCGGGTGAGACTGCAATGCACATCCAACCGTCGTCGTTGCTCAGTGTCTATGGTATTGGGCTGCTGAGCACAAGGTCGCGGGATCGAATCCCGACCCCGGCGGCCGCATTTCGGTGGGGGAGAAATGCGAAAACACCAGTATGCTTAGATATAGGTGCACGTCAAAGATCCCCAGGTGGTCGAAATTTCCGGAGTCCATCACTACGGCGTGCCTCATAATCAGAGTGGTTTTGGCACGTAAAACCTCATAATTTCATATTTTTAATGCACATCCACTTGTATATAATTGCGTGGATGACACCATTTACACGATATGCGCCGTCGAACCTGCAGTAAAAATGCACTGTCATTCCACTCACTTTCTTAACAAACACCATTTTATACAATTAGGCACAAAAGTAACTGGAACGCCAATGCATTTCTCCGCAAAGCTCGAGAATAAATATCTCGAAACTTGTGTCATCCTGAGAATTCGGTTTAAGTGGATCCGCCTTGCGAGCTCCCCGGATAGAAATTTTAGATTGCAATATGTGCCATAAGGTAGTTAGTCAACAATTTAATCAGTAACTTTTTCTTAAGTAGTCGATTAAGCATATCAATTATTTGTGCAAGTAATATCCGCCTCTTCGAGTACTTACGGAATAGAATTATGCTAATTGTCACAGGGAATCTAAAAAAAAACATATTTTGCAATTGTTGGCTGAAACGCCCGGCATGTCGTTGCATGCTTCGTGCTACAGACCAGAATTGTTTGCTCTCGAAACCACATATAGAGCAAGCGCACTTAATCTCGAAAGCCGTCGGCCTTATGCCGGAATATTAATGTTGTTGAGTCATCGCTCGGTGCAAGACAAGCTTACTGCATGCAAAATAACCTTAATGTTATTGCCAATTCTACATCGAGAGAGACTCGTCTAATCGCATTGCGCACCCTAGGCGAAAGGTTTTCTACATTCTAACTCCAACTTTATTTACTCGTGAGTAAATACTTGCACAGCGTATGTATTCAGAAGGAGATCCCGCAGTACATGACTGGTAGGGGACCCGTTGTTAAAGATTTTATTGCAGATAAATGCAAATAATGGCGAGAAGACAGGGCAACGTATTTTAAACGGTAAATATACAGGGTGATCCTTTTTAACTTTTACAGAATATTTAAAAATCACCTGTAGCAGATAGCATAATTCTCATCCACTAGTTCGAAGAGGTGCACATTACTAGCACGAGAAATAGAAATACATATTCAAACAATTTTTAAAAAATCAATAATTAACTTCTCAGTTAATTACCTTACGGCATATATTGCAATTTACGAATTGTTGCTGATGAGCTTGCAAGACGTATCCATTTGAAGTTAATTTCAAGGATGACACCAGTTTCCAAATACTGTTTATTAAAGTGTGGAACGAAATAAATGGGCGTTCCAGTTATTTTTGTGGTTCAGTGCATGAAAGGACGTGTTGCTAAAAAAGTAGGTGGAACAACAGTGCATATTTAGGGCACGTTTGATAGCGCATATCTCCAAACTGGCGTCATTTTGGAAATCCGTTATAAGTTGACGATAGTGGTATAGAAAGAAAGTTAAGTGTGGCTCCATGACCGAGGTATAGCGTGTAGGTATAGGCCACTACTCAACTGTGGCCACCATGATGAAACTTATCAAAATTTTGCTCGAAGTTTGTGTTTTATTATACATACTAAAACATCCCATTTGTACGGAAACTACTTAAAAAATATTGGTATTTACTAATACCGACTATTCAATTGGAAAACTGAATCGATTAGTGCAATACGGGGCATTCTTTCTTTATCCTTACAGAATTTTAGAAAAATACCCATGGCACGTAGCACAAATCTAATTTTTGAGCTAGATTAGTCTCAGAAGCAGGCATTATTTGCGCAAGAAATCAAAAACGAATATTTGACTAATTCACGAAGATTCACCAATACACTTCTACACTAGTTACTTTACCGTTTATGTATTGCAATTTACGAATTGCAGCCGATGACTTCGAAAGACGTACGTGCTTGGAACAAATTCTGAGGATGACGCCAGTTTCCAGATACGCATTCCGAAAACTTGAGACGAAAAGCATTGGTGTTCCAGTAACTTTAGAGCTTCAATGCATAGAAACGCATTTTGTTAAAGAAGTCTGTGAGAAGCACCGCATTTTTAATGCAAGTTTGACAGCGCCTATTTCAAAACTGGTGCTTGATTCTAAATTCCTACCAAGAGGGCGTGGTTTATAAAGTCGCCGGCTTCAATGGGTGAACTGCAATATTTGCCCTAAATTTATTGCTAATAAGATTATCATTTTTTATTATTCAATTTTATGCATTTTTATTTGCTGTACGTTAACTAACGTCCGCCTCTTCTAGCAATCCAGCTGAATTAATAGATTCGTGCTATATGCCACATACGATTTAACATTTCCTTTACCGTTAAAAAAATACCTCGGTGTATCCAATTCATTTTTCAATGTTTTCGACCATTAGCACACCTACCCCAGCGACCAGGTCACGTCCTTGAGCAGTCTTCGGGTCCCAGGAGGATAGAGTTGAATATATTCTAGCACACTCTATAGAGATGCACGCAGTGACTCACTGATGTCGGTACCGGAGAGCGCGCCAGCCTGGAACAGCCACAGCGGAGGGAGTACGCAAAGGGCGGTCACGATGTAAAAGAGGAAGTCGAAGACGAAGTTGAGGACCCAGTAGAGGAGCGTGCTCAGGCCCGTCAGCAGGTGCAGGTGCTTCACCTGCGAATGACGACAACGCAATGGTTCGGGCCTGTGCGCGCAACAAAATTTGTTTTTGTTTTTTAAAAGTTCCACCACATCGGCGATTTAGCGCAGCAGTTGCCCGCTTAGAAAACACGGCCGCCGATACAGCTGCAGGTACTGTTAAGGTCCACGACGCAACTAGAACCACGACAAAGGGCGAGCGATATAAGGTGGAAAAGGAACAGTGACACAGTGACCACGCCGAGGAACTTTAGTGAGTCAGAAACATGACAAACCGCTGCTTCAAAGTGTTTGGCAGATAAAGAACGGAGAGCAGAACACAACGACCCTGACTCAATTCATAAGCGGAAAGTTTGGACAGCTTGGGATTCATTTCTGGCTGAACATTTGATAGAAACACCGTATACGCTGCTCGGACAGTTTGGACAAGCCGCAACGAGCTCCGAAAGCACTTACATGTCCTTTGAAGCTGAGGCCTAAGCTTCGTGTCGTCCACCTAATCACCGTCTACGATATCTGCCGAAACAGAGGTTTGCTGAGCAGCACCGGCGTCATGCATATTCATTGTAAACCCGGAGGCAACGGAGGCAGCTGAGGCAAGCAATGGACGCGTCACCACGTGATCAAACATGGCGGCGCCCACGGGATCGCCGCGAAAGGAGTCGATACGCTCTGCCATGGTACGGCATGACAGACGGCTGGAACGTTGATCTCTCTTCATGACTACCGTGGAGTTATTTTTTTTCTTTATGATTGATGGTTTTGATACAAAGTTTACCGAGCCTAGCTAACAGTTCCGTTTCAATTAATTTTGATTAGAATAAGAAATGCGAATGCGGCGAATGTATATATTTAGCAAAGGTTTATAAGCCAATAAAGGATCAGATGAAAGCCAGGGGTACGCGTGTCCACATACCTGTCCTGTTCGTGCTTGGTTATCGTGAGCTACGTATATGAAGTGTGTACGGAGTCAAATACGAACTCGCCCAAGCCGTTAGATATCAAAGGCCAGCTGAAACAAAAATTGTGGCCCTAGTTACCCATAGCGTAAACAGAACAGCCTGGGTGAAAAATTTTACGTTTGTAACACGAGGGAATGCGTCACAGAAATCGTTGTTGCGCCCGAAATGCGAAGCATTGATTGCGTTAGCAAATTATTATACAGCTATACCAAATAAAGTTAGCAGTTTTATCAGCTGCATAAAATGCTGTAAGCATGCGCATTTGCTTTCTAAATTAATTAATACGCACGTTGTCGCGCGCGCACTGGCAAACATGAACCCATCGCACTCGATCACCGCGGGCACTCGCTGTTAGAATGCTGGCGCGATGGAGAGTGGCAGAAGCGGCGAGTGAATTCTCCTTCGTGCTGCCTCTCGCTCCAACGCGAACTATAGGCGTACGAGAACACAACACAGCTATATCGGGCCGCTTCGCCTTTGGAACGACCGTAGATTACCTCCGAGATGCTGCGCCGGATAAAAAAGGAGCTGCGCACTAACCTTTCCCCTCCCCCTCTTCTAACGCGCGCAAATTTCTCTCTTGCGCGCGTGAAAAGACGGAGTGTAGCCTCCCTGCTTTCCTCCGTTGCGGGCGCGAGAAGCCGCCTTCCTCCTCGACTCACCCTCGCAAGCTTCCCCACGCGCCTACAGCCTTTGGCGCGTGGTGGCGATATTATCGCACTTGTACTTTATACAGAACATCACGGCGACGGCGGAAATTCGCCTGCAGTGTCCATATAATTGCTGTTATATCTCTAACTATAACTGAGAAGAAAGGGGGTTAACCGAGGGGCCCGATTTTTATTAGTCATAGCATGAGAAGCCAATAAACATGACACCAAGGACAACATAGGGGAATTACTTGTGCTTAATAAATGAAATAAAGAAAGTATAAATTATTGGAAATTAAAGTGGATGAAAAAACAACTTGCTGCAGGTGAGAACC
Organism: Dermacentor andersoni; assembly: GCF_023375885.2. NCBI lineage: Eukaryota > Metazoa > Arthropoda > Arachnida > Ixodida > Ixodidae > Dermacentor > Dermacentor andersoni. Next base: position 125,013,984 of record NC_092820.1, read on the forward strand.
GAACCCACAACCTTCGCATTTCGCGTGCGATGCTCTACCAATTGAGCTACCGCGGCGCTGTTTTTCCATTTACTTTATTGGGTATTTATGTGTCATAGTAGAACCCTGGGAGTGTTCGCCAGCGCCACCATTCACAGACCTTGGGGGCGGACGTGGAACGTCCTTTTTGCCACAGGCGTCACGAGGTTGTGGGTTCGGTTCCCACCTGCGGCAAGTTGTTTCTTTCATCCACTTTAATTTCCAATAATTTATCGTTTCTTTCTTTCATTTATTAAGCACAAGTAATTTCCCCTATGTTGTCCTTGGTGTCAGTGTTTGTTGGCTTCTTATGATATAACTGCTATTATATATAATTGCAGAAATTATACATTTTTCAGAGACTCAGAACACGAGCTTCCTCGGCATGACCTTCGAGATTGGGCGTCGCCCGCGGCACCCGCGGTGCACTAAACGATATATCGGAGGCGACGTGCTGGGAATTACGTCATGTGTGTCAGTGGCTATAGTGCACGCGTAGTCTTAGGCGATTTTTTAAATGCTGCTAATAAGCAAATTATAGAATCGCCACACTTACAGCTTAGCCATACAGTTACCTCCGCAGTGTATGCTATTGACTTATGACACATTTAGCTAAAGTGAAATTTCGTAGCAGTTGGACTCACCAGCAGAGCCCTCTCGGCGATCGGGAAGAGAACGAAGTTGCTGCACATCAGGCTCGAGACGAGCGGCAGGAAGACGGAGCGGAGCACCTTGGGCAGCACCTCGCGGTACGTGTTCTGGCTCCGGATCTGCTCAGTCTCGGCCTTGGTCGACTTGACGCCCTGGCCGTGAACCTGGCGCGGTGGTGCCGCCACGTTGAAGCTAAACCTGGCCTTAAAGTTCTTGGTGATGTTGCGCAGCCGCGCCGTGTTGAACCCCGTCATCACCAGCGGCGCCGTGTGCTGGATCTGGCCGTTGTACCACAGCACGGTCCTGAGCGAAGGCAGCGGACGCGGGAACCAGAGTACCGTCATAAGCCAGCCAGCCAGCCAGACGCACACACGCACGCACACGCAAGCACACACACACACGCACGCACACGCAAGCACACACACACACGCACGCACACGCAAGCACACACACACACGCAAGCACACACACACACGCAAGCACACACACACACACACACGCACGCACGCACACATACACACACACACACACAAGCACACGCACAGAGAGAGGGAGAAAGAGAGGCAGGTACAGACAGAACACACACGGACAGAGACAGACCAAGCAAAATATAGTGAAATAATTGAGATGGACAGACGAGCAAGACGACGTCGTGCCTTTAGAGAAGACAGCGCCATTATTTGAGAAACAAGCATGGCGGTGCCCGTCGGCAGTTGTCGCAGTAAATGTGCTCAAGGCCCACAGTTTCTTTTTTCTCTGAAATTTCGCAACGCCGATGCCCTATTCCGTGACAATTGTCATCGGTTGCGCTGCGCTGTGCATACCGATGATAACGGTTACACAGTGGCGTCTGAGCTAATGACCAATGACGAAGGAAACAATGAATTTTCTTCTTTCCTTTTTTTTTTTTCAATAACCAAAACTCGCAACTCGTGTGTGTCTCGAAGGAGGCAGCGCGAAACCGGCGCAGCGGAACAGACGGACCGCTGGCGTTGAACAGGCAACCCTGTCTTAGCACCGAAATATGTCAGTCAAGTGTATGGTGCACTGTTATCTCTCTTTTGAACGTCGCTATGAGAAATGACAAATAAAATTTCAGCGTACAAAAAAATAACAGCTAGAGTGATATCGTGAACAAACATTAGAAAGAACTCGGAAGCAATCTTTTTTAACTTGTTTGAGCAGTAACTTGCGCATGTAATGCGATCCTGTACAAAGGGTTGCGCAGACACCACATATTCTTAAAGGGACACTAAAGTGAAAAATGATTTCTTCTGCATCAGTAAATTACCGTCCTACAACACCAGAAACACCACTCTTGCAACGCTAATACGTTTGGTAAGCCAGAAAAAGCGCAAGAACGAAATACGGGTGGCGACGCCTACTTAAGTTCCCGCACCTGGGGGCTGTGACGTTTTGGATTTTGACGGCATATTCTAGCGCCTACTAAATATATATAGCGGTACACATTGACTACATTGTGTTCTAAAGGAACCAAATATCAAACATGGCAAGTTTCGGGAACCTGTATTCAGCGAACGTGGCCCAAATGCGAAAACATACTTTGGCATCCCTGACGTCACGCTGACGTAGCGGCGCTGGGGTATTGGCGCGAAATTCAATTACCGATACGTGGACCTTCATTTTCTCATCTAATAATCAAACAATTCTTTTTTTAAATGACTGCCTGCAGGGTTCTCAACCAATGCTTCATTAGTCTAAACTGATTTAATGTTTCGGTTTAGTGTCCCTTTAAGTTTTGACCGGTTGTCCGGATGATCTCGTTTCGTTCTCCCAACGATGCCCGGATAACGGCTCTGGCTTCTGGCTCCAGGTCAACTGAAGGTCGCCGACAACGGGAGCTAAAAGCATTTCACGCTTAAACAATACGATGCCGCATACCCGGTCGCCTTAGTCATCTGGTAGCCGAAGTGCAGGTTAAAAACGTATTTGAACAATTTGTCGCTGGCAATGTCCAGCAGGTACGTGTTGATGTCCGTGGTCAGCGGCAGGTGTTCCACGGTGTACTGGATCGCGGGACGTAACATTGGCTCCAGGATCTCCTCCCGAAATTTCTGCTCCTCGGAGTCAGTTTGCGCGAAGCCCTGCGCAAAAGCATGGTGCTTTTATTCATACATACATACATACATACATACATACATACATACATACATACATACATACATACACGCACACATGCACAGTAAAGTTTCGATTTAACGAAACCAAAATCTCACGTAATTATTGAGTCAAATAAATGCCTTTGATTCCCCAGGCGGGTATTCATAGAACAGAATGAGTAGAAAAACACGTAGCGACGAAGTTGACTCTACTTATACAAGGCCATTTATTGAGTAATCAACAATGGCCGAACAAGACGTGTTCGGCCACTGTCCGCAGGTACTGTTTCAGAAAACTATTTGCCCACTTTTTTGGCGTACTCCGTACTCGAGGTCTTTGTATTTAATTTGTTTTCGACGTCATAGTGCTGACAGCGTACTGACAACTCTCTTGAAAAATTCGTATCGTAGGGCACGTCAATTGGTGAAAATCAACATTTTTTTTTTTCGTTCTCACGCATGCCCAACTTCGAAATGCTTTTGGAGCAGAGAGTCAAAATATCTATGTCCCTAAAATATTGCCGCACTTACGTGCCCGGTGGTGATTTCGGCCCACTTGATTGATTCATTCTTTCTCAGAACAACGGTGTAACAACGATGTAAATGTTACGTGCCTGGCGTATTCAAGTGCTTGAATGAGTAAAGAGCAAGGCGCAATAGACCAGGACAGAACAAGAACA